>NW_027142132.1:0-22129 GCF_036365525.1 Heterodontus francisci
ACCACTCATTGGCAGAAAGAGTTGTGCTTTGTGAAGTATTGTTTACTGGGGGAATATCTTAAGCCCCCATTGAACTTGGGATGAGAATCAGGGTTCATGGATGAAATGAATGCAATCTTTTACCTCCCGGAGCCTGAGACCTGGCAGATTTTAACTCCAGGGCTATGTCAGTGTGCTCTGATACTGACTCCTACCTGAAGCCAGGTGACTACTGGAAGGTGGTTATTGGGGAGGGGAGGGGAGTGATTGGGGTCTTTGTGGGGGTGGGTGGAGCCTAAGGCATCCTTGTGCGGCTAGGAAGAGCAGAATCTTTAAAATATATATACTTACCTGGGCCTCCTATGGTCCTGGTGGGTGATGGCTGTGCAATCTTAGTCACACCTACAAAGTAAATGCTGCGCAGGTCCCAGTGATGTCATTGGCATGTGGTTTTGCCATTTTAAATTTGGCCTCAATCCTCTGAGTGAGGAGCCTACCCCTGCCTCAATTCAGGTCAGTTAAATGGTCAGGGAGGGTGGGAATGCATTCGGAACATTGAGCAGAATACTCCTGTCTTGTTAATGGGAGCTAAACTCCACCTTTTGTTTCTGGATGAGAGGATATACAAGGATCTGTCCCACTTTCATTATGTGTAAATAACACAGCCAATGATTTGTTTCGATGTAAATTGTTGCTTCAACCTATTTACTAAATGAAACAAAATAAAAAGGTGCAATTTTGACTCAAGACAGCGTCACTTTGACAAGTAACACCTATGATCTGTTTGCTTTTATAACAAACAGTAATAGACTGTCAATCTGTATGGACTGCGATTGCATGTACTTGCTCCTCAGTGGCAGTCTTTACCCCTGGGGTATCTGCTTAAACACAGTGGGGCAAAATTCAATATCAGCCCAAACAAGCTGCTTGGCCCTCAGTATACACCACGTCTAATAATAGCAATATGAAGAATAATGGAACGTATTGTATAATGGGTGGATGATCAAAGTTTCCACACTCACCTGTCAATCTGCAGACTGAACACACAGCCCCCTGCAGTCACTATAATCTCTTATCAATTCACTGCATCCCCATCTCACTCTCTACAATATCACAACTGCCTACTGGAAAATGACTTGGTAAGATTGACTCATACCTGATTACAACACATCATGAATCAGTTTCCATAAAAGGGTAGAACTGTGTGCAGGCTGCCTCAGCCCTTTACCATCCTTGTATTTTGTGGCTGATTTCATAGCTGGGTGCAGAGCCGAGTTGATTCCCATCACCCTGATCGCTCCTCCTCCCTCTTCCTGCTTCCAGTAAAACCAGTAATCAGCTGATATCATTTATATCAGTCACTGTGGGCTAAACAATGTTCGCTGTCAAAGTATTACCTGTTATTTAGCAAAATAGACAGGGGCAATCTCTGTTCTCAATAGGCTGATTGTCTATAGTGAAGCCAGGTCAAAGAATGCTTTGAAACATTATGATCTAGTTAGCAGGTACAATTCCTGACAGACAGGGCTCAAGCTGAGACATTAACACCCCTGCAGGCTTTTTAGAAGTCAGTATGTTAACACACATTAGGGTCATTCCATGATCCAGCATTCTCAGCATGGATCTGCACGGACAGTCTGTGCACTTTGGGAAATCTTGATCACATAACCCTGTTCATTAATATCAGAATTAGAACATTACAGCGCAGTACAGGCCCTTCGGCCCTCGATGTTGCGCCGACCTGTGAAACCATCTGACCTACACTATTCCATTTTCATCCATATGTCTATCCAATGACCACTTAAATGCCCTTAAAGTTGGCGAGTCTACTACTGTTGCAGGCAGGGCGTTCCACGCCCCTACTACTCTGAGTAAAGAAACTACCTCTAACATCTGTCCTATATCTATCACCCCTCAACTTAAAGCTATGTCCCCTCGTGTTTGCCATCACCATCCGAGGAAAAAGACTCTCACTATCCACCCTATCTAACCCTCTGATTATCTTGATAGATTGAAAGTCATGGGCTGCACGCCAATGTTAAGACGGGCTCTCCCCACTGGGAGGGAGCAGCAGTCACAGAGTCACATCAATTAACTTTCTCTGGCTTTACCACCGGCAATATGAAGAATAATGGAGCGTTTTGTATAACGGGCGAGGATCTGTTTCCACACACACCTGTCGATCTGCACAGTGAACACACAGCCCCCTGCACTCACTTGAACCTCTTATCAATTCACTGCATCCCCATCTCACTACTGAGCAAATCAGCTCCTATTTTATTCCCAAATGTCTTTGATGCCATTAGCTTGACTGGCTTCCAAAAGTGCAGGTAATTGCATCAAATGTACATGTGAAGCATTCCCTGAGCCACTGCGGCCTGTTGTATTGTCTTTACTATTGCTTTGCCGTTGTCTTCCATCAACTAATTTCATTTATTACAATCTAAACTAATTTAAAATAAAAGAGTTTGTTCTACTGCTTTTCAAAGACTAGATTGTGCTTTTTACATAACGTAACCCAATCCTAGTGAAAGCAGACACAGTGGCCAGGATTTTATCGGGGTCACGGGGGTCTCAGTGTTTGGCAAAAGTGCCGCTGAGAACCCCCTTCTGTGGGAGGCCCTCAGAATCAAGTGCCAATTAGACAATTAGTAGTGGGCCTTCCATGGGATCAAGGGCCCCGGCAACAGAAGTCCTGGCCTTTGAGAGCTGCCAGCTAATCAAAGGCCAGCAGCTCTCTAACTGAGCAGTGCCACCATGGAGGCAATGCCTGCTGCCGGTGGAGTACCCACCCGAGGCCCAGGAGTGGCACTGGATTCAGGCCACAGGTAGGTCAGGACAGGAGGCATTTTGCAAGGTGAGGGTTGTGGGGAGGAAGGTGTAAAGTGGTCAGCAGCATGGGCAGGGGTGTCTTTCTTTTTTTAATTCATTCATGGGATGTCTGCATCGCTGGCCAGACCAGCATTTATGGCCCATCCCTAATTGCCCTTGAGAAGTCGGAGGAGAGCTGCCTTCTTGAACCGCTGAAGTACATAGCCACAGATGCTGCCAGACCTGCTGAGTGATTCCAGCATTTCTTGTTTTTGTTTCAGATTTCCAGCATCCGCAGTATTTTGCTTTTATCACACAGCTGCTAGACTGGGTATGCGGCAGGTGGTGAGGGAACCAACAAGAGGGAAAAAACATACTTGACCTCGTCCTCACCAATCTGCCTGCCGCAGATGCATCTGTCCATGACAGTATTGGTAGCAGTGACCACCGCACAGCTTGTGGAGACGAAGTCCCGCCTTCACATTGAGGATACCCTCCTTCGTGTTGTGTGGCACTATCACCGTGCTAAATGGGATAGATTTCAAACAGCAATGTAAAACTGGGCATCCATGATGTGCTGTGGGTCATCAGCAGCAGCAGAATTGTACTCAACCACAATCTGTAACCTCATGGTCCGGCATATCCCCCACTCTACCATTACCATCAAGCTAGGAGACCAACCCTGGTTCAATGAAGAGTGCAGGAGGGCATGCCAGGAGCAGCACCAGGCATACCTCAAAATGAGGTGTCAACCTGGTGAAGCTACAACCCAGGACTACCTGCATGCCAAACTGCATAAACAGCATGTGATAGACAGACCTAAGCGATCCCATAACCAACGGATCAGATCTAAGCTCTGCAGTCCTGCCACATCCATCCGTGAATGGTGGTGGACAATCAAACAACTAACTGGAGGAGGTGGCTGCACAAATATCCCCATCCTCAATGATGGGGGAGCCCAGCACATCAGTGCGAAAGATAAGGCTGAAGCATTTGCAACAATCTTCAGCCAGAAGTGCCGAGTTGATGATCCATCTCGGCCTCCTCCTGAAGTCCCCAGCATCACAGATACCAGACTTCAGCCAATTCGATTCACTCCACGTGATATCAAGAAATGACTGAAGGCACTGGATACTGCAAAGGCTATGGGCCCTAACAATATTCCAGCAATAGTACTGAAGACCTGTGCTCCAGAACTTGCCGTGCCCCTAGCCAAGCTGTTCCAGTACAGCTTCAACACTGACATCTACCCGGCAATGTGAAAAATTGCCCAGGTATGTCCTGTACATAAAAAGCAGGACAAGTCCAACCCAGCCAATTACCACCCCATCAGTCTACTCTCAATCATCAGTAAAGTGATGGAAGGTGTCATCAACAGTGCCATCAAGCGGCACTTGCTTAGCAATAACCTACTCACTGACGCTCAGTTTGGGTTCCGCCAGGGCCACTCAGCTCCTGACCTCATTACAACCTTGGTTCAAACATGGACAAAAGAGCTGAACTCAAGAGGTGAGGTGAGAATGACTGCCCTTGACACCAAGGCAGAATTTGACCGAGTATGGCATCAAGGAGCCCGAGCAAAACTGGAGTCAATGGGAATCAGAGGGAAAACTCTCCACTGGTTGGAGTCATACCTAGCGCAAAGGAAGATGGTTGTGGCTGTTGGAGGTCAATCATCTCAGTCCCAGGACATCACTGAAGGAGTTCCTCAGGGTAGTGTCTAGGCCCAACCATCTTCAGCAGCTTCATCAATGACCTTCCTTCAATCGTAAGGTCAGAAGTGGGGATGTTCACTGATGATTGCACAATGTTCAGCACCATTCATGACTCCTCAGATACTGAAGCAGTCTGTGTAGAAATGCAGCAAGACCTGGACAATATCCAGCTTGGGCTGATAAGTGGCAAGTAACATTTGTGCCACACAAGTGCCAGGCAATGACCATCTCCAACAAGAGAGAATCTAACCATCTCCCCTTGACATTCAAGGGCACTACCATCACTGAATCCCCCACTATCAACATCCCTAGGGGCTACCATTGACCAGAAACTGAACTGGAGTAGCCATATAAATACCATGGCTACAAGAGCAGGTCAGAGGCTAGAAATCCTGTGGCGAGTAACTCACCTCCTGACTCCCCAAAGCCTGTCCACCATCTACAAGGCACAAGTCAGGAGTGTGATGGAATACTCTCCACTTGCCTGGATGGGTGCAGCTCCAACAACACTCAAGAGGCTCGACACCAACAAGAACAAAGCAGGGGACTGCTGGGTAAGTAAAAACTATATATTTGGGTGGTGGCTGTACCCGAGACACTACACGTGTAGTTTCTCCCACCCACCCTCCTCCTCTAACCAAAAAAAAAGGACTCTGTTGTGTTGATAAGGTAAGCTTTTTATTTAAGAAGTTCTGTCCGTTGGATTGCTAACCTAACAAGTTTTGACATTTTGTTTTGGTTTTTCAGTAGTTTTGTTGGGAATTTAGAAGAGTGGGAATGGAGGTTAAGGCAGTTGTATGTTCCTCCTGCAGAATGTGGGAGGTAAGGGTCGCCAAGAGTGTCCCTGCTGACTGCATCTGCGGGAAGTGCACCCAACTCCAGCTCCTCGAGAACCGCGTTAGGGAACTGGAGCTGGAGCTGAATGAACTTCGGATCATTCGGGAGGCGGAGAGGGTTATTGAGAGGAGTTATGGGGAGGTAGTCACACCTCAGGTAAAAGAAGTAGGTAGATGGGTTACCTTCAGGGGAAGGAGAGGGAAACAGCAGGCAGTGCAGGGATCCCCTGTGGCCGTTTCCCTCAACAACAGGTATACCGTTTTGGATACTGTTGCGGGGGACGACTTACCAGGGGTAAGCAATGGGGTACAGGTCTCTGGCACAGAGTCTGTCCCTGTTGCTCAGAAGGGAAGGGGGAAGAGGAGCAGAGCATTAGTCATTGGGGACTCCATAGTTAGGGGAACAGATAGGAGGTTCTGTGGGAACGAGAGAGACTCACGGTTGGTATGTTGCCTCCCAGGTGCCAGGGTTCATGATGTCTCGGATCGTGTTTTTGGGATCCTTAAGGGGGAGGGGGAGCAGCCCCAAGTCGTGGTCCACATAGGCACCAACGACATAGGTAGGAAGAGAGATGGGGATTTAAGACAGAAATTCAGGGAGCTAGGGTGGAAGCTTAGAGCGAGAACAAACAGAGTTGTTATCTCTGGGTTGTTGCCCGTGCCACGTGACAGCGAAGCGAGGAATAGGGAGAGAGAGGAGTTGAACACGTGGCTGCAGGGATGGTGCAGGAGGGAGGGTTTTGGTTTCCTGGATAATTGGGGCTCTTTCTGGAGTAGGTGGGACCTCTACAAACAGGATGGTCTTCACCTGAACCAGAGGGGTACCAATATCCTGGGGGGGAGATTTGCTAGTGCTCTTCGGGGGGGTTTAAACTAATTCAGCAGGGGGATGGGAACCTAAAATGTAGTGCCAGTGTACAGGCTGTTGAGAGTAGTGAGGTCAGGGATATGGTTACAAGGACGCAAGAGGGCACTGGCAAGCAAGAACCTGGTTTAAAGTGTGTCTACTTCAACGCCAGGAGCATCCGGAATAAGGTGGGTGAGCTTGCAGCATGGGTTGGTACCTGGGATCTCGATGTAGTGGCCATTTCGGAGACATGGGTAGAGCAGGGGCAGGAATGGATGTTGCAGGTTCCGGGATTTAAATGTTTCAGTAAGAACAGAGAAGATGGTAAAAGAGGGGGGGGGGTTTGGCATTGTTAATCAAGGAGAGTATTACAGCGGCAGAAAGGACGTTTGAGGACTCGTCTACTGAGGTAGTATGGGCCGAGGTTAGAAACAGGAGAGGTGAGGTCACCCTGTTGGGAGTCTTTTATAGACCTCCAAATAGTTCCAGAGATGTAGAGGAAAGGATAGCGAAGATGATTCTCGACAGGGGCGAGAGTAACAGGGTAGTTGTTATGGGGGACTTTAACTTTCCAAATATCGACTGGAAATACTATAGTTCGAGTACTTTAGATGGGTCAGTTTTTGTCCAGTGTTTGCAGGAGGGTTTTCTGACACAGTATGTGGACAGGCCAACCAGGGGCGATGCCACATTGGATTTGGTACTGGGTAATGAACCCGGCCAGGTGTTAGATTTAGATGTCGGTGAACACTTTGGTGATAGTGATCACAATTCGGTTAGGTTTACCTTAGCAATGGGCAGGGACAGGTATATACCGTAGGGCAAAAATTATAGCTGGGGGAAAGGAAATTATGATGCGATTAGGCAAGATTTAGGATGCGTAGGATGGGGAAGGAAACTGCAGGGATGGGCACAATCGAAATGTGGAGCTTATTCAAGGAGCAGCTACTGCGTGTCCTTGATAAGTATGTACCTGTGAGGCAGGGAGGAAGTTGTCGAGCGAGGGAGCCGTGGTTTACGAAAGAAGTTGAAGCGCTTGTCAAGAGAAAGAAGAAGGCTTATGTTAGGATGAGACGTGAAGGCTCAGTTCGGACGCTTGAGAGTTACAAGCTAGCCAGGAAGGATCTAAAGTGAGAGCTAAGAAGAGCGAGGAGAGGACACGAGAAGTCATTGGCGGATAGGATCAAGGAAAACCCTAAGGCTTTCTATAGGTATATCAGGAATAAAAGAATGACTAGAGTTAGATTAGGGCCAATCAAGGATAGTAGTGGGAAGTTGTGTGTGGAATCAGAGGAGGTAGGGGAAGTGTTAAATGAATATTTTTCGTCAGTATTTACAGTAGAGAAAGAAAATGTTGTCGAGGAGAATACTGAGATTCAGGCTACTAGGCTGGATGGGATTGAGGTTCACAAGGAGGAGGTGTTATCAATTTTGGAAAGTGTGAAAATAGATAAGTCCCCTGGGCCAGATGGGATTTATCCTAGGATTCTCTGGGAAGCTAGGAAGGAGATTGCAGAGCCTTTGTCCTTGATCTTTATGTCGTCATTGTCGACAGGAATAGTGCCGGAAGACTGGAGGATAGCAAATGTTGTCCCCTTGTTCAAGAAGGGGAGTAGAGACAGCCCTGGTAATTATAGACCTGTGAGCCTTACTTCGGTTGTGGGTAAAATGTTGGAAAAGGTTATAAGAGATAGGATTTATAATCATCTTGAAAAGAATAAGTTCATTAGCGATAGTCAGCACGGTTTTGTGAAGGGTAGGTCGTGCCTCACAAACCTTATTGAGTTTTTCGAGAAGGTGACCAAACAGGTGGATAAGGGTAAAGCAGTGGATGTGGTGTATATGGATTTCAGTAAGGCGTTTGATAAGGTTCCCCATGGTAGGCTATTGCAGAAAATACGGAAGTATGGGGTTGAAGGTGATTTAGAGCTTTGGATCAGAAATTGGCTAGCTGAAAGAAGACAGAGGGTGGTGGTTGATGGCAAATGTTCATCCTGGAGTTTAGTTACTAGTGGTGTACGGCAAGGATCTGTTTTGGGGCCACTGCTGTTTGTCATTTTTATAAATGACCTGGAAGAGGGTGTAGAAGGGTGGGTTAGTAAATTTGCAGATGACACTAAGGTCGGTGGAGTTGTGGATAGTGCCGAAGGATGTTGTAGGGTTCAGAGGGACATAGATAGGCTGCAGAGCTGGGCTGAGAGATGGCAAATGGAGTTTAATGCGGAAAAGTGCGAGGTGATTCACTTTGGAAGGAGTAACAGGAATGCAGAGTACTGGGCTAATGGGAAGATTCTTGGTAGTGTAGATGAACAGAGAGATCTTGGTGTCCAGGTACATAAATCCCTGAAAGTTGCCACCCAGGTTAATAGGGCTGTTAAGAAGGCATATGGTGTGTTAGCTTTTATTAGTAGGGGGATCGAGTTTCGGAGCCATGAGGTCATGCTGCAGCTGTACAAAACTCTGGTGAGACCGCACCTGGAGTATTGTGTGCAGTTCTGGTCACCGCATTATAGGAAGGATGTGGAAACTATGGAAAGGGTACAGAGGAGATTTACTAGGATGTTGCCTGGTATGGAGGGAAGGTCTTACGAAGAAAGGCTGAGGGACTTGAGGTTGTTTTCGTTGGAGAGAGGGAGGAGGAGAGGTGATTTAATAGAGACATATAAGATAATCAGAGGGTTCGATAGGGTGGATAGTGAGAGTCTTTTTCCTCGGATGGTGATGGCAAACACGAGGGGACATAGCTTTAAGTTGAGGGGTGATAGATATAGGACAGATGTCAGAGGTAGTTTCTTTACTCAAAGAGTAGTAGGGGCGTAGAACGCCCTGCCTGCAACAGTAGTCGACTCGCCAACTTTAAGGGCATTTAAGTGGTCATTGGATAGACATATGGATGAAAATGGAATAGTGTAGGTCAGATGGTTTCACAGGTCGGCGCAACATCGAGGGCCGAAGGGCCTGTACTGCGCTGTAATGTTCTAATTCTAATTCTAATTCAGCCCGCTTGATTGGCACCCCATCTACAAACATTCACTCCCTCCACCACCGACGCACAGTGGCAGCAGTGTGTACCATCTACAAGATGCACTGCAGCAACACACCAAGGCTCCTTCGACGACACCTTCCAAACCTGCGACCTCTACCAACTGGAAGGACAAGGGCAGCAAATGCATGGGAACACCACCACCTGCAAGTTCCCCTCCAAGCCACACACCATCCTGACTTGGAACTATATTGCCGTTCCTTCACTGTCACTGGGTCAAAATCCTGGAACTCCCTTCCTAACAGCACTGTGGGTGTACCTACCCCACATGGATTGCAGCGGTTCAAGAAGGCAGCTCACCACCACCTTCTCAAGGGCAATTAGGGATGGGCCATAAATGCTGGCTTGGCCAGCGACGCCCACATCCCAGGAACAAATAAAAAAAAAGTCCTTGGGATGGTAATGCCATTGAACATTAAGGGGAGATGGTTAGATTCTCTTGTGTTTGAGATGGTCATTGCCTGGCACTTGTATGGCACGAATGTTACAGTGGGACCCTTCCCCACCCCATCCCCCACCCCCCTGGACCTGGCAAGCAGCTCATATGGTCTTCTGCCATGCTTCCTGTGTGGCGACAGGACCACCCGCCAGGCCAGAAATGTTAGCATGAGGGCAGGGGGGCTGTTGAAATGGCAAGCAACCGGAAGCTCAGGGTTATGCTTTCAGACTGAGTGGAGGTGTTTCGCAAAGCGGTCACCTAGTCTGTGTTTGGTCTCCCCAGTGCAGAGGAGACCCCATTGTGAGCAGCGAATACAGTATACTACATTGAAAGAAGTACAAGTAAAATGGTGTTTCACCTGAAAGGAGTGTTTGGGGCCTGGGATAGTGAGGAGAGAGGAGGTAAATGGGCAGGTATTACACCTCCTGCCATTGCAGGGGAAGGTGCCATGGGAAGGGGATGAAGTGCTGGGGTGATGGAGGAGTGGACCAGGGTGTCACGGAGGGAACGATCCCTTCAGAATGCTGACAGGGGAAGGGAGGGGAAGATGTGTTTGGTGGCCTTACGTTGTCTTTCACCACAAGCATTAACACACACTTTGCCTTTGTCCCAGGACAGCTTTGTTATTTAATCTCTCCTGCCCTCTGCCCTGTCACACACCTTCCCTTTTGTTCTCTTCCCCTCCAGCCCCGCTTCACTTGCTTAAAACGGAATACTTTTCTAACCTTTGCCGGTTCTGATGAAGGGTCACAGACCTGAAACACTAACTCTGTTTTTCTCTCCACAGATGCTGCCAGATCTGCTGAATATTTCCAGCATTTTCTGTTTTCATTTCAGATTTCCAGCATCTGCAGTATTTTATTTTTATTTTAGTGAACAAGTGTGCATTAGCTACCCCTGTCTGGAGTTTTAAATCATTCTCAGGATGTGGGCTTCACAGACAAGAATGGCATATATTGACTATCACACTTGGTACAACTATGAGGATGCTCGGACACTTCACGAGGCAGGTAAGAGTCAATCACATTGCTGTGCGTCTGGAATTACATGTAGGTCAGACCAGGTAAGGACAGCAGATTTCCTTCCCTAAAGGACATTAGTGAACCAGATAGAGTTCAATGACAATCCAACTGCTCCGTGATCACTTTTACTGATACCAGTTTTTAAAAAATCTGAATACAAACACTCAAACAGCCATGGTGAGATTTGAACTCCATTTACTAGATTATTAGTCTCACCTTCTGGATTACTAGTTCAGTATTTTAAACACTACACTACAGTATCCCTCACACAGGTCAGGCTCAAGGGCTGCTCCCTTGGAACGAGAAGCTCATCACTACGTTACACATTTCAAAGTCATTTATATCAGTGATTTCTAACCAGAAACATTATAATAAAAATGCAAGAATAACATGCTCCACGCGATGAAATTCCCCCTTTGAAAACGGTCCCAAGTGTATGATTCTTATTTGTAAAGGCCTTGACAGGGACTCTTCCTGCCCAATGCAGAGATATGAGAAATATTAATAAAAGGTATTTCCATATGGTGGGACACACACACAATCCAAGATCCTTTTCTATAATGTTTAGGATCTGTTGAGGCTTTATCCCTCAAGGCGATCAGTTCCTGTCTCTCTTTAATGTTATGAATTCAATCATAGCATTTCTCCCGGAGGCTGCTGCAAGCACCAATCTATCAGCCTGAGACTGATCCCAGCTGAAATCAAGCTGTTTATCATTTCCTTAACACAATCCCCAGCAGACAGAAATAGAAATTGTATTTACTAAAAGTAAAGGTACAAAGCAGTGAGATTTCTGACTCGCAATATGAATTTCAGAAACTGGTTCAATTCTGGGTGGTTTCTATTTGCATCACATTATTCAGCTGTCACATTTCGAATCACATCATAAATAGTTTAATAGTTGGAGACCACGACAACAAATAGAGTAACAACAGTGTTTATCACTTCTGTCTTTAATTCTTCTGTCAGTCTACATCTAGTTCTTCCTTGTGTCTTTCCCTCCATCTGTTGCCCCTCAGTATGTTTATCTCTTCATCTCTTGTCCCTCACTCTGTCTATCCCTCCAATCATTTGCCTCTCAGACTACTTACCTCCTTATCTCATGCTTCAATCTTGTACTCCATCGCCAAACCCTCAATGTCAATTTCTATCCCTCCACCTCATGTCCCTCAGTGTGTCTATTCCTCCACCGCCAATCTTGCAGCCTGTCCAATAGCACCTGAGGACTCAGCAGACCTCGCACATTACCTGATGACTTGTTCGCAGTCAGATTAGAAAACTGTACTTTCTTAATCTTCACTGCTTCTGTTTCACTTAGACATTACAAAGTGGCACAGTGGCGCAGTGGTTAGCACCGCAGCCTCACAGCTCCAGTGACCCGGGTTCAATTCTGGGTACTGCCTGTGTGGAGTTTGCAAGTTCTCCCTGTGTCTGCGTGGGTTTTCTCCGGGTGCTCCGGTTTCCTGCCAAAAGACTTTCAGGTTGATAGGTAAATTGGCTATTATAAATTGCCTCTAGTATAGGTGGGTGGCAGGGAAATACAGGGACAGGTAGGAATGTGGGATTAGTGTAGGATTAGTATATATGGGTGGTTAATGGTCAGCACAGACTCAGTGGGCCAAAGGGCCTGTTTCAGTGCTGTATCTCTAAACTAAACAACTTACATTTATATAGCACCTTTCATATCCTCAGGGTGTCCCAAAGTCTTTTTACAGCCAATGAAGGACTTCCAAAATGTAGTCACTTTTGTAAAGTAGGAAACACAGCAGCTAATTTGCACACAGCAAGCTCCCAGAAACAGCAATGTAATAATAAACACATGATCTGTTTTAGTGATGTTGGTTGAGGCATCAATATTGGCCAAAACACCAGGGAGAACTCCCCTGCTCTTCTTCAAAGTAATAACACATGATCATTTACAGCCACTAGACAGAGGCTTCGTATCTCATCTGAAAGATCTCATACCAGAAAGCAGCTTCAATTTGTTACTCAGACCTCTTGGCTGGGACTTCAACCCACAACCTTCTGAACACAGAGACAAGAGTGTAACTCACTGAGCTGCAGCTGACACTGATTGCAAGCAATATGGGAATGGTGAATGTGAGAATAATGTTAAACTGTAATAGGACATCGTGGGGGAGGGGGGTGGGGGGGGAGGGGGATGGTGTGCCAGGTTTAAGCCAACGAAAGCTAAATTTGCGCCTGAGGTGAGGAAATTTTTGAGGCAAAGGTTGATCAACTCATGAATTGGGGTTTTGGTGAGAGACTTTTAGGCATGTTTGTGTTTTTGAATGAATATCTCATGTCTGGGGCATGTGAGAGATAATCTCAAACCTTGGCTTTGTCGAATCATAAATTTTCTCTCTCCAGCAAACCAGGTTTGCAATGTCACACTGACCCGGAGAGTGAGTGTGAGGTCAGAGATTGTTAACAATGTCACACTGACCCCGAGAGTGTGTGTGAGGTTAGCGATTGTTCACAATGTCACACTGACCCGGAGAGTGAGTGTGAGGTCAGTGATTGTTCACAATGTCACACTGACCCGGAGAGTGAGTGTGAGGTCAGTGATTGTTCACAATGTCACACTGACCCGGAGAGTGAGCGTGAGGTCAGTGATTGTTCACAATGTCACACTGATCCCGAGAGTGAGTGTGAGGTCAGTGATTGTTCACAATGTCACACTGACCCGGAGAGTGAGTGTGAGGTCAGTGATTGTTCACAATGTCACACTGACCCGGAGAGTGAGCGTGAGGTCAGCGATTGTTCACAATGTCACACTGACCCCGAGAGTGAGTGTGAGGTCAGCGATTGTTCACAATGTCACACTGAACCCGAGAGTGAGTGTGAGGTCAGTGATTGTTCACAATGTCACACTGACCCGGAGAGCGAGCGTGAGGTCAGTGATTGTTCACAATGTCCCACTGGCCCCGAGAGTGAGCGTGAGGTCAGCGATTGTTCACAATGTCACACTGACCCGAGAGTGAGTGTGAGGTCAGTGATTGTTAACAATGTCACACTGACACCGCGAGTGAGTGTGAGGTCAGAGATTGTTCACAATGTCACACTGACCCCGAGAGTGAGCGTGAGGTCAGCGATTGTTCACAATGTCACACTGACCCGAGAGTGAGTGTGAGGTCAGTGATTGTTAACAATGTCACACTGACCCCGCGAGTGAGTGTGAGGTCAGAGATTGTTCACAATGTCACACTGACCCTGAGAGTGAGCGTGAGGTCAGCGATTGTTCACAATGTCACACTGACCCCGAGAGTGAGCGTGAGGTCAGTGATTGATCACAATGTCACACTGACCCGGAGAGTGAGTGTGAGGTCAGTGATTGTTCACAATGTCACACTGACCCCGAGAGTGAGCGTGAGGTCAGTGATTGTTCACAATGTCACAGTGACCCCGAGAGTGAGCGTGAGGTCAGCGATTGTTCACAATGTCACACTGACCCGGAGAGTGAGTGTGAGGTCAGTGATTGTTCACAATGTCACACTGACCCGAGAGTGAGTGTGAGGTCAGTGATTGTTCACAATGTCACACTGACCCGAGAGTGAGCGTGAGGTCAGCGATTGTTCACAATGTCACACTGACCCCGAGAGTGAGTGTGAGGTCAGCGATTGTTCACAATGTCACACTGACCCGGAGAGTGAGTGTGAGGTCAGCGATTGTTCACAATGTCACACTGACCCGGAGAGTGAGTGTGAGGTCAGTGATTGTTCACAATGTCACACTGACCCCGAGAGTGAGTGTGAGGTCAGTGATTGTTCACAATGTCACACTGACCCCGAGAGTGAGTGTGAGGTCAGTGATTGTTCACAATGTCACACTGACCCTGAGAGTGAGTGTGAGGTCAGTGATTGTTCACAATGTCACACTGACCCTGAGAGTGAGTGTGAGGTCAGCGATTGTTTACGATGTCCCACTGGCCCCGAGAGTGAGCGTGAGGTCAGTGATTGTTCACAATGTCACACTGACCCGAGAGTGAGTGTGAGGTCAGCGATTGTTCACAATGTCACACTGACCCGGAGAGTGAGTGTGAGGTCAGCGATTGTTCACAATGTCACACTGACCCGGAGAGTGAGCGTGATGTCAGTGATTGTTCACAATGTCACACTGACCCGGAGAGTGAGCGTGAGGTCAGTGATTGTTCACAATGTCCCACTGACCCCGAGAGTGAGTGTGAGGTCAGTGATTGTTCACAATGTCACACTGACCCCGGGAGTGAGTGTGAGGTCAGTGATTGTTCACAATGTCCCACTGGCCCCGAGAGTGAGTGTGAGGTCAGTGATTGTTCACAATGTCACACTGACCCGGAGAGTGAGTGTGATGTCAGCGATTGTTCACAATGTCACACTGACCTGAGAGTGAGTGTGAGGTCAGTGATTGTTCACAATTTCACACTGACCCCGCGAGTGAGTGTGAGGTCAGAGATTGTTCACAATGTCACACTGACCCGGCGAGTGAGTGTGTGGTCAGTGATTGTTCACAATATCACTCTGACCCCGAGAGTGAGGGTGAGGTCAGTGATTGATCACAATGTCACACTGACCCGGAGAGTGAGCGTGGGGTCAGTGATTATTCACAATGTCACACTGACCCGGAGAGTGAGCGTGAGGTCAGCGATTGTTCACAATGTCACACTGACCCGGAGAGTGAGTGTGAGGTCAGTGATTGTTAACAATGTCACACTGACCCCGCGAGTGAGTGTGAGGTCAGAGATTGTTCACAATGTCACACTGACCCCGAGAGTGAGTGTGAGGTCAGTGATTGTTCACAATATCACTCTGACCCCGAGAGTGAGGGTGAGGTCAGTGATTGATCACAATATCACACTGACCCGGAGAGTGAGCGTGGGGTCAGCGATTGTTCACAATGTCACACTGACCCGGAGAGTGAGCGTGAGGTCAATGATTGTTCACAATGTCACACTGACCCGGAGAGTGAGCGTGAGGTCAATGATTGTTAACAATGTCACACTGACCCGGAGAGTGAGTGTGAGGTCAGTGATTGTTCACAATGTCACACTGACCCTGAGAGTGAGTGTGAGGTCAGAGATTGTTCACAATGTCACACTGACCCGGAGAGTGAGTGTGAGGTCAGTGATTGTTCACAATGTCACACTGACCCGGAGAGTGAGCGTGAGGTCAGCGATTGTTCACAATGTCACACTGACCCCGAGAGTGAGTCTGAGGTCAGCGATTGTTCACAATGTCACACTGACCCCGAGAGTGAGTCTGAGGTCAGCGATTGATCACAATGTCACACTGACCCCGAGAGTGAGTGTGAGGTCAGCGATTGTTCACAATGTCACACTGACCCGGAGAGTGAGTGTGAGGTCAGCGATTGTTCACAATGTCACACTGACCCCGAGAGTGAGTGTGAGGTCAGTGATTGTTCACAATGTCACACTGACCCCGAGAGTGAGTGTGAGGTCAGTGATTGTTCACAATGTCACACTGACCCCGAGAGTGAGTGTGAGGTCAGTGATTGTTCACAATGTCACACTGACCCCGAGAGTGAGCGTGAGGTCAGCGATTGTTCACAATGTCACACTGACCCGGAGAGTGAGTGTGAGGTCAGTGATTGTTCACAATATCACCCTGACCCCGAGAGTGAGGGTGAGGTCAGTGATTGATCACAATGTCACACTGACCTGGAGAGTGAGCGTGGGGTCAGTGATTGTTCACAATGTCACACTGACCCGGAGAGTGAGCGTGAGGTCAATGATTGTTCACAATGTCACACTGACCCGGAGAGTGAGCGTGAGGTCAATGATTGTTCACAATGTCACACTGACCCGGAGAGTGAGCGTGAGGTCAATGATTGTTAACAATGTCACACTGGCCCCGAGAGTGAGGGTGAGGTCAGCGATTGTTCACAATGTCACACTGACCCGGAGAGTGAGCGTGGGGTCAGTGATTGTTCACAATGTCACACTGACCCGGAGAGTGAGCGTGGGGTCAGTGATTGTTCACAATGTCACACTGACCCGGAGAGTGAGCGTGAGGTCAGTGATTGTTCACAATGTCACACTGACCCCGCGAGTGAGTGTGAGGTCAGCGATTGTTCACAATGTCACACTGACCCGGAGAGTGAGTGTGAGGTCAGTGATTGTTAACAATGTCACACTGACCCCGCGAGTGAGTGTGAGGTCAGAGATTGTTCACAATGTCACACTGACCCGGAGAGTGAGTGTGAGGTCAGTGATTGTTCACAATGTCACACTGACCCCGAGAGTGAGTGTGAGGTCAGTGATTGTTCACAATATCACTCTGACCCCGAGAGTGAGGGTGAGGTCAGTGATTGATCACAATGTCACACTGACCCGGAGAGTGAGCGTGGGGTCAGTGATTGTTCACAATGTCACACTGACCCGGAGAGTGAGCGTGAGGTCAATGATTGTTCACAATGTCACACTGACCCGGAGAGTGAGTGTGAGGTCAGCGATTGTTCACAATGTCACACTGACCCGGAGAGTGAGCGTGAGGTCAATGATTGTTAACAATGTCACACTGGCCCCGAGAGTGAGGGTGAGGTCAGCGATTGTTCACAATGTCACACTGACCCCGAGAGTGAGCGTGAGGTCAGTGATTGTTCACAATGTCACACTGACCCGGAGAGTGAGCGTGGGGTCAGTGATTGTTCACAATGTCACACTGACCCGGAGAGTGAGCGTGAGGTCAGTGATTGTTCACACGGTCTCACACTGACCCGGAGAGTGAGCGTGAGGTCAGCGATTGTTCACAATGTCACACTGACCCGGAGAGTGAGCGTGGGGTCAGTGATTGTTCACAATGTCACACTGACCCGGAGAGTGAGCGTGGGGTCAGTGATTGTTCACAATGTCACACTGACCCGGAGAGTGAGCGTGAGGTCAGTGATTGTTCACACGGTCTCACACTGACCCTGAGAGTGAGCGTGAGTTCAGCGATTCTTCACACGGTGTCACACTGACCCCGAGAGTGAGCGTGAGGTCAGTGATTGTTCACACGGTGTCACACTGACCCTGAGAGTGAGCGTGAGGTCAGTGATTGTTCACACGGTGTCACACTGACCTTGAGAGTGAGCTTGAGGTCAGCGATTGTTTACACGGTGTCACACTGACCCTGAGAGTGAGCGTGAGGTCAGCGATTGTTTACACGGTGTCACACTGACCCTGAGAGTGAGCGTGAGGTCAGTGATTGTTCACACGGTGTCACACTGACCCTGAGAGTGAGCGTGAGGTCAGCGATTGTTTACACGGTGTCACACTGACCCTGAGAGTGAGCGTGAGGTCAGTGATTGTTCACACGGTGTCACACTGACCCTGAGAGTGAGCGTGAGGTCAGTGATTGTTCACACGGTGTCACACTGACCCTGAGAGTGAGCGTGAGGTCAGTGATTGTTCACACGGTGTCACTCTGACCCTGAGAGTGAGCGTGAGTACAGTGATTGTTCACACAGTGGAACATCCTTTGTTTCAGTAATTGCAAACTGCACACCCTCTTGTGTCAGTAATCCAGAACTGTTACTGTTAGTATGAATAACGACGTCTTGCTGTATAGGGCTTTGGTGTGACCACACCTCGAGGACTGGGTACCGTTTTCGTCCACGTTTCGCAGAATGATTTAATTGCCTTATAGGGGGTGCAGCAGTTGGTTTCATTAGATTGATTCCTAGGATAACACGGTTGTGCTATGATGAGAGGTTGAGTACATTGGGCCTACATTCTCTGGAGATTAGAAGCATAAGAGGTGATTGCATTGAAACATATTGAATTCTGCGAGGGTCTGAAAGGGTAGATACTGAGAGGCAGTTTTTCCATGGCTGGGGAATCTAGAACACAGAGGCTCAGTTCCAGCATAAGCACATAAGAATTTAGGAAATAGGAGCAGAGTAGGCCATTCAGCCCCTTGAGCCTGCTTCACCATTCAATAACATCATGGTTGATCTTCTATCTCAATCTCAGTTTCCCGTCTGCTCCCCAGACCCCTTGATTCCCCGAGACACCAAAAATCTGTCTATCCCAGCCTTATATGTATTCAGTGATGGAGAATCCACAACCCTCTGGGGTAGAGAATTCCAAAGATTCACAACTCTTTGAGTGAAGTAATTTCTCTTCATCTCAGTCCTAAATGATGCACTCCCCATCCAGAGATTGTGCCCCGTGTTCTAGATTCCCCAGCCAGTGGAAACAACCTCTCAGTGTCTACCCTGGCAAACCCCTTCAGAATCTTGTGTGTTTCAATGAGATCACCTCTCATTCTTCTAAACTCCAGAGAGTACAGACCCAATTTACTCAGCCTCTCATCATAAGAACCTTCGCTGTACTGCCTCCAATGCAAGTATATCCTTCCTTAGCTATGGAGACCAAAACTGTGCACAATATCCCACATGTGATCTCACCAAAGTCCTCCATCCCCATTGTTATGAAAGTGCTTCCAATTTAAAATTTTTTTTTTTGAGGACTTATGTTTTAAAACTGAAAAGATTCCATGGATACGTTTTTTTTTACAAAGTTCACTGAAAGGACACTTGAGATGTTGTTTGAAACAACCTTTGCTGGAAATCATGTGCTCTAAGCTCAATAAACAACAGAAACCTTGGTGAACTGTTTGCAGAGAAGTGACATGTCAAGATTTATGAGGGTCAGGAGGATCTGACTTGCTGATTGGGGTTTCGCTTCTGAGATATTGTTTTGGTTCAGTTGGGGTATGGACAGTGTTTAAAAAGCAGTTGAAGATCAACCTGCCAAGGAATAAACCCCAGCTCATCTTTTCTGCACCTCTCTAAGAGACCCTGAGAGGCTCAGTGTGTCAGCTCTTCTTTCCTCCTGTCTTTGAAAAAACCCTGCGAAACCAGAGTGGGATAGTGGAAGCTCCTGATGCTGCATTTCTCCCGGAAAGCCTATCAGAATATTGCTTGACGTCTCCAGAATGAACTGCTTCTGAAAAGATCCCAGTGACCCATCACCGTGTACACAGGCGCCAGACCAAAAGGAACAACTGACATCCTTCCGTATCTTCTGTTTTTTCTTCCAGAATAAACAAGTATTTGGCCAAAGTGTATTTTTTTGTCTTTTTCTTGTAACAGACCTCTATTCAGTGTGTGTGTGAGTTTGTGTGTGGGGTTAAAAATGGAACTTTCATATTTCAATCTGTGTGTCAATACTTTGCATCTTTACTGGATACGGCTTGTTTGATAATAAATGGATAATTTTGTTGTTTATTAAAGAAACCTGGTTGGTGTATTTTATTCTGGGGTAAGGAGTAGATTATACGATCAGTAAGTGGGTAAACATTTAAATATATGTTGTGTCCTGTGGAGAAGGGGAAGTAGAAAAGACAGTGCACTTCTTCTACCTTGGTATAACATCATTTCCTTTAGCAACCTGGGATGCAAGCAATGCAGACCAGGTGCATTCTCTACCCTAAGCATTGCCTATTCTTTCATGGAATGTGGGTGTCACTGGCAAGGCCAGCATTTGTTGCCCATCCCTAACTGCCCTTGACAACTGAGTAGCTTGCTCGGCCATTGCAAAGGGCAGTTAAGAGTCACATGTAGGCCAGACCAGGTAAGGACAGCAGATTTCCTTCCCTAAAAGACATTAGTGAAGCAGATGGTTTTTTATGACGATTGATAATAGTTTCATGACAGCATTACTGAGTCTAGCTTTCAATTCCAGATTATATTAATTAATTGAATTTAAATTCTACCAGCTCCCATGGTGGGATTTGAACCTGTGTCCCCAGGAGATTAGCCTGGGCCTCAAGATTACTTCTTTTGGGCCTCCTTATCTCGAGAGACAATGGATACTCGCCTGGAGGTGGTCAGTGGTTTGTGAAGCAGCGCCTGGAGTGGCTATAAAGGCCAATTCTAGAGTGACAGACTTTTCCACAGGTGCTGCAGAGAAATTTGCTTGTCGGGGCTGTTGCACAGTTGGCTCTCCCCTTGCGCCTCTGTCTTTTTTCCTGCCAACTACTAAGTCTCTTCGACTCGCCACATTTTAGCCCCGTCTTTATGGCTGCCCGCCAGCTCTGGCGAACGCTGGCAACTGACTCCCACGACTTGTGATCAATGTCACAGGATTTCATGTCGCGTTTGCAGACGTCTTTATAGCGGAGACATGGACGGCCGGTGGGTCTGATACCAGTGGCGAGCTCGCTGTACAATGTGTCTTTGGGGATCCTGCCATCTTCCATGCGGCTCACATGGCCAAGCCATCTCAAGCGCCGCTGACTCAGTAGTGTGTACAAGCTGGGGATGTTGGCCGCCTCGAAGACTTCTGTGTTGGAGATACGGTCCTGCCACCTGATGCCAAGTATTCTCTGGAGGCAGCGAAGATGGAATGAATTGAGACATCGCTCTTGGCTGACATACGTTGTCCAGGCCTCGCTGCCATAGAGCAAGGTACTGAGGACACAGGCCTGATACACTCGGACTTTTGTGTTCCGTGTCAGTGCGCCATTTTCCCACACTCTCTTGGCCAGTCTGGACATAGCAGTGGAAGCCTTTCCCATGCGCTTGTTGATTTCTGCATCTAGAGACAGGTTACAGGTGATAGTTGAGCCTAGGTAGGTGAACTCTTGAACCACTTCCAGAGCGTGGTCGCCAATATTGATGGATGGAGCATTTCTGACATCCTGTCCCATGATGTTTGTTTTCTTGAGGCTGATAGTTAGGCCAAATTCATTGCAGGCAGCCGCAAACCTGTCGAGACTCTGCAGGCACTCTTCAGTGTGAGATGTTAAAGCAGCATCGTCAGCAAAGAGGAGTTCCCTGATGAGGACTTTCCGTACTTTGGACTTCGCTCTTAGACGGGCAAGGTTGAACAACCTGCCCCCTGATCTTGTGTGGAGGAAAATTCCTTCTTCAGAGGACTTGAACGCATGTGAAAGCAGCAGGGAGAAGAAAATCCCAAGAAGTGTGGGTGCGAGAACACAGCGCTGTTTCACGCCACTCAGGATAGGAAAGGGCTCTGATGAGGAGCCACCATGTTGAATTGTGCCTTTCATATTGTCATGGAATGAGGTGATGATACTTAGTAGCTTTGGTGGGCATCCAATCTTTTCTAGTAGTCTGAAGAGACCACGTCTGCTGACGAGGTCAAAGGCTTTGGTGAGATCAATGAAAGCAACGTAGAGGGGCATCTGTTGTTCACGGCATTTCTCCTGTATCTGACGAAGGGAGAACAGCATGTCAATGGTCGATCTCTCTGCACGAAAGCCACACTGTGCCTCAGGGTAGACGCGCTCGGCCATGGTGGGATTTGAACCTGTGTCCTCAGGAGATTAGCCTAGGCCTCAAGATTACTAGCTCACTGACATTACCACTACACCACCATCTCCCCCTATGTTATTTTGAAATCATCCTTCCTTTATATGGTACCATCAAAACATTGCATTTCTTTTGTTTACATGTTGTCAAATAGGGTTGTAGATTCTCTCACACCAGT